>NW_026900521.1:0-15024 GCF_033783945.1 Neopsephotus bourkii | reverse complement strand
AGCTTCCCATGCACCTTGTCACCTACCGTTTTGACCCTCACCTGTCCATATAGACAAGCGAGAGTAAGCCTTTCCAGCCTGAGCAGTGGATTCTTTAGGTGAAGCGCAGGTTGTGCAGAACTGGCCCCACAGGTTTAACTGACATGGCCTAGCTAGCTAGGATGGTGACAGCAAAGTCCATGGGTTGTAGGTTGAAGAGTATCCTCTTAGACTGGAAGGCTTTGCAAGGCTAGACAAGCTCCACTGCCGGGTTTGAGATAACTGCATATGGATATTACATGTGTATACATATGTAGCACTTACAAGTATAAATCATATATCACAGGGAGAGAGAGGGAGAGAGATGCATATCCATCTGTCAGGGTCCACCAACACTCACAATAGCTAGCAAGGTGCTGTTGCTATGCACGAAATATGCTAGAGGAACACACAGAGTTCCAAATTCGATGTCACCCTGGAGTAGTTCTCTCCATTGATGATGCTACATGCCATGATTGATCTGACCATCGACTGTTACCAAGTGATGCATTGCAGCAAATCGATATTGTGCGTAGCAACAGCACCTTGTCCTACTATTGTGAGTGTTGGTGGACCTGACAGATGGATATGCATCTCTCTCCCTCTCTCTCCCTGTGATATATGATTTATCTGTGAGTGTACGTATGTATACACATGTAGATATCCATATGCGTATCTTCAAACCCGGGCAGATGGAGCTTGTCTAGCCTTGCAAAGCCTTCCATCTAAGAGGATACTCTTACAAAACCTACGACCTGAGGACTTTGCTGTCACCATCCTAGCTCGCTAGGCCATGCCAGTTAAACCTCAGGTTTAAAGAGTGGGGCCAGTTCTGAGCAAGCTGCGCCTCACCTAAAAAAATCTACTGCACAGGCTGGAAAGGCTTAGTCTCACTTGTCTGTATGGACAGGCGAGGGTCGAATCGGCAGGTGACAAGGTGCATGGCAAGCTGCAGATCCAACCTTGCATGCAGGCAGACCAGGGCATGGGTCCCTCGAGATTGCCCCAGGAGATGACAGTCCAGGTCGGAAACTTACTGATTGCCTAAGCACCCTTTTTTCAACCAGATTTTCATATCCCACATGCCCTTGGTCTTCATGCTTGTAGTAAGTGTGGGTAAAGCTCTTCCCAAATCTTCGCTCCCGAAGCCAAACCATCAATTTGTGTATGCTTTTTTTTAGATATAGAGAATATATACAAGATCCAGTAAAAATACATATAATTTTTAAAATGTTACCTGATAAGAACACCTAGCAGCCAACAAGAGTTAACTTCTGAAGCTGTTTTCATGTTAGTTCATTCTTTGTAGGATGATAGATCTGATTTCTGTAAGACTTGCAATTAAGAAACAAGTGGTATGATGATGAATAATACAGTCCCTATCCCTTTAAGTATTCCAAATGTACAGTCATACTCTCTATTTTACCCATCATAAAACAGTCTGTTTGCTAAATTAGAACACTACATGCTAGATTACTGACTCATTTATTTTCAATAAACTTGAATTTGAGCCACAGGTGTTCCATTTTATATGGAAGCATTTCATAACAATATTTATTTATTTAAAGTCTTAATTTCATCACATACGGTACATAATTTTCAAAGTTATTACATTTTAAATGCATTCATAGAATGGTAACCTTTCTTTTGCATGTACTCTCAGGATTTATCAGCTTCTCACATTGTGAATTCAGATCTATTATGTTTCTTTTTATTTCTCCCTTTATCTGCTAATCTGTGAAAAAACTCTAGCAAAATTGCTCATATCAGGCATTCTGCACATAATAGGCTGGTGTGAGGTAGCAAGAGGTCTCTTTTTCCCTCCTAGAGCATAAGATGTTTGAGTATGGGTTTCACAGTGGTGCATCCAAACTCATTTACACAATTTTTCCAAAGAACATAGTAAAGTCTATTTGCAGCAATTCTGTGATTTATAATCTTTGCATTTCTCACATCAAAAGAGATGGCACAGAAAAGTTCACAGTGCTTCAGCTCAGATACAAGAGAGAAAATTCTAAAGAAATTAAACATAAAATCTGCTAAACCACTGTACAGAGAAAACAAGAACATCTGTGGTTGTGGTTTTGTGTTGTTTTTGTTTTTTTTTTTAATAAACTTTAAAAATAAACAAAGCTATAACGGCTGAAATCACCTTTCCCTCCTCTAACCCCATTTTAGTTTTTAATTGAAAAGGCCAAGCCCTCAAGTATATACTGTACTGTAACTCTACCCAAATTCAAAGTGTATGAACAAAGGAGCTCATCTGGTGAATATATACAACAGATAATTTGTTCTTTAAAATACAAGGTTAAATTTTCCTCGTGCAGAAAGTTATTAGGCTAAAATAATAAGATTCAAATTATCTAAGGTTTTTAAGGCTTTGTCTTTAAACTTTCCTTTTCAACGGTTGTCTTTATGTATTAAATGTTCATAATCTTGTTAATTAAAGTTCTTAGCAAAATATCTTGAGATAAAGAAAATAATTACAGAAATTCTAATTACTGAAAAATTCTCTCGTTTGTGAAAATCCTCAAATGAGCACATAATTTCTATTGATGAATAAAGCCTGAAACATGGCACATCACACTTACATAATTGTGAATGCACGTACATGTATATTTGATGAACCGGATACCAGATTTACTAAACTAAATCACCTTCTTCAGATAGTCCACCCTTAGCTCTTCCACTAAATGCTGAATTAAGCCCTAGCTGCTTCTTTTCCATGCCCATCGTTTGTGCTGATCCTTCAGTGAGTGCTATACTCATGCATGTAGGAATCTAGATGCCAAAATAACACAACTCTCAAGCTGCCATTATGAAGCACATAGCAAACCTCATCCTACAACCTTCCGGCATATTAATGGTCTTATTTGTTTAGCAAGAAGCTCTGTTATCTGTTTACTTTTTTCCAGCTTTTGACAAATTTATGAAAAGCTTTTGGAAATACATAATCCTCTGTGAATGAGCTGGAAAAATGAGTAGTTTAATTTAGTAGCATTTATCAGTTCTACTTGATAAATATGGCTTTAAATCTCTGCCCTAAATCTGAATAAGCGTCACCCTAATTAAAGACTAAATTTTGATTATGCACAATCTCTTTACTTTTACAGGTAAAAGTGCATCAAAACCATTTGCATGCTTCTTCAATGGATCTCTTAGGAAATCAAGAATATATATATATATATTTTTTTTTATAACAAACCCCATCCTTTTCATTGATTCAATGATGGCACCAGCAATACTATGTAAAAAAGGCTTGTTTTGCAGTGCCTTGCGGTCCCCATTTGTCATGTCCACATAAGAACATTGCATTTCAAAGATAAGAGACCAGGAAAAACAGCTTTCTAAGTGGTGTTTTCATGTGGATCCAGCATTAATTGTCTCTTTGTCCATATTCACAATAGATTCGTTACTTTGGACATACTATTTTTGTGAACAAAACATGTTTGTAAAGAAGCTTTCTATCTGTTTAGTCATACACTTAACCTCAACAAAGATATCAAGCTTGCCAAACTTCCCATTGTCTAACTTAATCTGACTTCCTCAGAGGTTTTAGCAAGTCTGATGCACAAAGCTCCATCCCTGGCAGTGTTTAAAGCCTTGGGTGGTATGGCTTAGTGTGAGGTGTCCCTGCGCGATGGCAGGGGGGCTGGAACTAGATGATCCTAAGGTCCTTTCCAACCCTAACTATTCTATGATTCTACGATTAAAGGAGCAGCTCTCACAAATGCCATGACTGCCTGCCTGAGGGACACATTGCTGCCATGCATGTCCCTGCTTACTTTTCTTACGTTGGGGAGTTATTTCTTGCTAGTTCATACATGCAGCAAAAGAAAGCTTTTGTTCATATGTACTTACACATTCTCAAGGACAGGGAGACTCTGATTGTTAATTACCAGGGAAATTTTGCCACTGACTTCACTAAGCACAGGATCAATCCCTGCTGTTAGATCCCTGAACCATTTAAGACAGGCAATATCACAAGGAAAGCAGATTTACAGAGAATTAAACTCACAGTCCACTCATTATTTAGCTATTTCAGTTCCAGAGCATAACACCCCATACTGCTCTCAGTAGCATCCAGGATAAATCAACAGCTCTAGGAAAAAGAATGAATCAGTCAAGACCACCACAAACTCCAAACCCTGGTCTTGCATGACAGCACCTACAAATTGCACTTGCACCTCTACAAATTACATTTAAGGCTTGCTTTTGAACCATGAGCCCTGTAAAACTGAATGTCTCTCATTTCAAAACATTTAAACTGCATCATTAGAATGACTCTTCAAAGTCATTGGAAGAGTCACTATAATTTCAGAGAAAGAGTCAACATAATTTCATAGAAAAGTCTCACCTAAGTAATATATGTTCATTAATATTATTTGTCTAACAGTAAAGAAGCAAATTAGAATGCTTTATAAAGAAATCATCCTACAAGAATATTAGTGTAAACATTGCATATTTTGATTTATGTATTGTACTAGTTGTGGTTTTACAACAGCCAGTGTAATTAACATTATGTGAAACACTGAAAGACAAGTTAAAATACTTATTCAGGAGATACACAGAAAAGTGATTACACCAATAGTAATACAGAAGGTGTAAAATACAATTTTTTTTATTAAGTAGCACCATTCAGGAGGTTAGAAGGACTAGGAATTTGCTAGAAACTGTGGAGTAGCTTTCCAAATCAGTGGCGGCAATGTAACCTCATTTCTGCCAAAATAAGAGAGGGTGGCATAGGCAGGAGGAGGGAAGCTTGTCTCAGTAGTAAAATCTAGGGAAGAGGAGAGACAATCAGGAACCAGATGAAAAGTAAAGACAGGATGATACATAGGAAACATGAGAATGTCTACAAGGCAGAATGACCCTTAGACAGGAATAGAACAGATGAGAAAGAGTCTGATATTCACTACATCAAAACAGTTGGGTCTTTGTGGTTAGAAAATAAAAATAGAGGCCTGCCCACTGAGCGGATTCAGACTCAATGAAGATTTAAGATACTGACTAGACTGAAAAGTTTTTAAATGCAGAAAAACCATTGACTGATCTTCACGTCTGGCTAAAAAGCTTCCTGATTTCCACTGAAAAACATAATAAATAGCAGACGGGCAAAATTCATAAAAGTGGAAGTCAGAAAACACAAGAATGCTGCTAGTCCAGCAGTTCTCACATCAGGAATTTGACCACAAAATGGAGTTTTAGGACTTTTAAGTGAGACAGCAAAGATTCACTTGATTATTTAAATTGGTATTTGGGGTTATAAACCCTTCAGAAGTAGAGCCTGCAGGTAGAGGGTGGTGTTTTTTTTTTAAATCCAGATACAGATAACAAAGCTGATCAGAAGATTTAAGGGATGTTCAACTTCTGGGAGGTATTTACAGTAAAAGGACTCTTCTGAACAGATGGAGTTGATTCTAAGCATGCAATTAAGCCCAGGTATCTAGCAATAAAGCTGGGTCCTCAGTATTTTTATTTTTTTTTTTAATCTGAGACACTCAGATAATCAGTCTACTTACATTTAGTAAAGAAGAAGAGAAAAAATGATAAATGGAGTGGTAAAGGATACAGAAAATGAAGAATAGCATTCTAGGAAAAAGAACATACAAACTGATGACAGTGACAAGAGCAGAAGCAGGAATGTAGGACAGAGAAATTCAGCTAGGAAACTGGATAAACTCATGAGGAAATAACTAATATATCTTTACACTAATGCGAAGAACTCGGAAAGTAAAATCAAAAACCTGCTGGTATAGGATACGGAAAAGAGACAATGTTAAAGAGGATATGTATTATTCTAGAAGCCGTTGTTCAAAATTTTAATTAAATCACAATTGAGCATGAATAAAATACATTTTGGTTAGAAGAAATTTTGGGGTGCTGGTGGAAGGATTTTTTTTTCTGTAATAATGGCATTGGTCTACTATAAACCTTCAGAACTAGACACTAGCATGAAGAAAATAATACTACTGGGAAGATAAATACTGAAATCTGTGTCATACACATAGAAACTATAGACAGTTTGGAGAGGAAAATTACCATCTACAGAAACTATTCCTGAGCAGGACAGATGATAGATTTATTATTTTTTTAACAAACAATTAATGAAGCAAAATATAGGCCAATATAAACTTGTTTTGGGGAACAGTGAAGTCATCTAAGGAAAAAAAATCAGATAAAGGATGAGTTCAGGCATCACAAGATAGTTCAACAGAATAATTAGACTGGTTAAGTAATTCTGTGGCTAGTGGTTTTAAAGGAGCCAGTAGTAAAAGTTAAGAAACTTACTAGGGAAGTTTTTGGGCTTACACAATGAGGAAGTAAAGAATCTCCATAGCTAAAATATGAAAGCTTGCTTGAGCCTTTAGCAAAATTGGTAGCGTAACTCTTGGTGGTGAAGAGAACTTCACTAATGAGAATGATTAAAATAGAGCAAACCTCAACAGTAAAACTTCCATTTCTGTGTACCTGGAGATGGTGGAGGAAGGAAAAAGCTACATTATTTCCATTCCAGAATACCAAAAGTATTATGCATGATATGTTTTAATACATGTTTGTAAAATTTTTCTTATCAGTTTTCTAAAGTTACTAACTTAAGGATTCTTTGCAAGGATTGTAAATATGTCTGGAAATAAATATATTTCAGGAAAAACTGTGAGGCTAGTTGTTTGACTTCAATCATACACAGATTTTTCAAACAAATATGAAAGAAAAGGTAATCAAAGAAAAAAACAGTAAGCTCTGTATGGGTTTACTAAGAATAATTAATGAATATAATATTCACATTTTTCTTTGATAAACTATTATTCTATTTCAACCATGGTTTTGTGTTGTTTTTTGTCTGACATTTATTAAGCATTTGACATAATATTTAGAAACCCACTGTTCAGGTGAACCTTTGTTCTGGTCCTACATATAACTGGAAAAGCACTACAACAGCATTGTATTGTGCATGAGCTACTTAAGTCTTTCGCAGAGATATAATAAATCACTTCAGGGATAACACTATTATAATAATGTAGAAAACTATCACGTGCCTGATCCTTTCAAGACTCAAGCTAATACCTCTTCATGATGTGCATGACTAATTAGCATGAGGATAGTTTTGTTATCTTTTATTGCTCTAAAAGACCTCAGTTTTATACACTCTGCCAGTTCTATAAACTCTGTCAAAACAAAGGGGGGAAAAGTTAGTATTACTCTCTGTAAATACACGATGGTACATTAAGTACAAAGACAGAAAAGAGTTTAAGAACTTTCTGGCACAAGAACAAATGATGACAAATAGACTGTGACTAGATACTTGAAGAAGGTCTCTAACCATCATTGGAGAGTTCTGGTGAGAATTTTCACCAAGATGTGGTGGTGAAATAGAAATAGCTTAAGACTGAACATGATAAATTTAGGGATGAATTTATACAGGTAGGTTGGCTAGGATATCACAGAACTGGATTTGCTAAATCAAGTTGTCTCTGCCAGTCTCTTACTCCTGTGAATGAAATACACACCTTGGTCCTCACTCCCTGACATTAATTGACAGACAACAACCAAATTCTAATTTTATTAATATCTTATAAGCTTACATTTCCTTAGACTTGCTTTGTATTAAATGAAATTATTTAAAATTAATTGCTTGTGTCTTTTGACAGGAGGATCAAATGGTGGTTGATTCAAAATGTATTCAGCTTGAGGCATATGGAATACACCAGTCCCTTATACCACAGTTTTTAAAGAAAATTCCATGCAGGAATAAAAAAGTAATTTCCACCCTTGTCAATCAATAACTAAGTAAGAAACAGCATGTGTCTGACATGGGCAAATTCTAACATGGATTTTGTGTGATTATGAAATAACTCAGTTGTTATTACACTGTAAGTAGAGAATGATAAGTTTCTCTGTGCAGCAATGATTGACAGGATTACAGACATGAGTGAAGCCTTATGATAGCTCTTGCCAGTCCTGAGATGAAAAAATGTGTTTGGATTTTCTCAGCCCAGAAGCCTGTGATCTGAGGTCATATGTTAAAATATATTGTCAAAACAGTTTGCTCTGAAATTTCTTGGAGACAACCAACAGAGTCACAGACATCTTTTCTAGTTTTCTTCATGAAATGTGCAGATTAACATAGACTTAGCCCATGTTATCCTGGTCCATGAATTTTAGAATACATCTTAGTGAGGCTAGGATTTCATTCTGGTTCATCTCGTTAAGAGATGATAAAGCCCACCATACCATAGCAAATGAATATTTTTAAAATAGCTTGCCTAGCTCAAATATAAGGAATAGTTCTGAGTATCATGTGCAGCTTCAAGCAAGAACTGAACAAAAATACCATTCAGAACTGAATTCTTAGTATAATATTAAAAATGTGGTATATGGTGTGGTTGTGCAAACAAAAATAATTTTCCTTAGAAGGCTATACTGGAGGCTTAAAATCAAGCAAACAAATTTCCTGCCATTTTATCATTTTATCCCTTCATTCCAGATTTACAGTACGTCCATGAACAGATTGCTACGTTCAGCTGTATATTGGACTATTTTGTGATGCTTATGTGGTTTTGGCCCAAAAGATGATGATAACGGTTTATATTAACTTCATTTTAAACATGTTGACATACTTGAGTGAACCAGAAAAAAGCTGCTATAAAAGATTAAAACATTAGAATTTTATTTAAACATTAAATTTTGTATTTGAACACAAATCTACACAGACTTCTGGTGTAAAGAAAACAAATCAATAAAATCCTAACCACTTAATTTCCAATTACTGTTTTAGCCCATCTCTAGCAATGATACCCATGACTGTGACATCTTTCTTCTGTTTTCTGGAGCAGAGGATTTGTTCTTTTCCCCATGTCCTGAGTGGTCATAATGAACACTCTGTACAAGTGTGCATTTACTCATCTAAATACATTTTAAAATCTCCCATGGATGGCTTGCAACTGACCATCCTATGCTATTTATTCTTTGCTGTCAGAAAAATGAATTCATCAATTTAATCCGTAAGAGTCTTTTGGTGATTTCTGAAAATAAGCCCCCTTCTCTTGTCTGAATATTACATTCAGTTATTTACATGGTACTCTGGACTTCAGTAATCGAAATAATAGCCTTCACTTATTGAATTCTGTCAAGAAAAGTATTGGTTTATTTAAAAAATACAACTCCAACAATTTTCATGAAAATGTGTCATCTTGGATACAACACACCTTGAGAGGAAAATGCACAGTTTAGAGCTTCTACAATCTCTTTCTTCTAGTATCAGTAAGTTTTGGAAATCTGAAAGTACTTCCCCTGGGTATGATTTTATTGATACAATTTTAAAATTTTATGCTAAGCATGTCAGTCTTTTGGATTCAAATGGAGAACGCAATTTCTTAAATTCTCATAATGTCTCATATAGATGAACTTAACACATGGAATCATTCCTTAGTAAGCAGTAGTTTGCATTATTTTCAAAATCAAAATTCATACGTTTATGGCTACACTTACACTTTACATGATACTTTGAATCTATGTGGACAATATTTTCAGTGCCATTTCTTTCATCCCTGAATAAAATACTTGTTTACTTTATTCTGCTGAAGAAATGGTCAAGGTACCATTTCAGTAAGTATACCTAAACCTTCCAATGTAATGAAAATTGAACTTCAAATACACATTTCAAAACCTAACTAGCCAAAGCCTCATCTCAGCATTTCTGTAACTGCATTTTTTAATCTCTGTACATGTCCAGGTCTCGCAATGCACTTCGATTTGCCCCCGCCTGGAAAGAACAAGGCGCCTTCCTAATTATCTCCAGAAAAACAAAAAACAGTATGTCCATAGGGATGATTCGTGCCCCAAGGGATATGGAAAAACCTTCAGAATCCTGACCAGATACCATCTCCTAGGGAACTAAGAGCAGCCAGCATGTGCTGCAATAACAAGCCATTGTGACTTCTCAGTGATTCTGTGCCATTCAGCTAGTGCTCCTCAACATGTTAATTATTAAAAAAAATAAAATAAAAAAATCAGTGAACATAAGCAACATAAAAAAAAAAAAGAGTAAAAATGTTTTATGCAATCCTTCTGCTACTGTGGGAGAAAAAGCACATTTGAATTCCATAAATAGATCATGAAAGTTGATCCAAACAACCTACATTTAAAATAATTTTTTAAGTTGGAAATGGTCATAAGTGATTTAGAATTACTGGACCATGAGGCTTTTTGGAAAATATGGAAAAAATTGGAATAACAACTTCTTGAAAACTGTAGTTAAGATTACAATGTATAATATGTTAAAGACCTCACAGTTTAGCTTTATCCAGCATCCCTTTCCGTGTTTTGTAGTTGTGGCTAACATTTGCATAGCAAATTTATTTTTTTACTTGCTGTGCATTTGCTGCGGGGGTTCTTAGCTCCTTTATCCTTAGCCTCATACTCAATGCACTACAAAATATTATTTTTAAAAGTTTGCTGTCTTGAAATTTGATTTGTATACACATAAATTTGTGTAGTTATTGTATCTGTTGTTTTATATTCAAGAAAAGATGTAGCTGGGTGGCTGCTAGATTTTTACATTGTTGTCATCAACCTAATTTTGGTGATTTCTAAATTGTCAAAGATACAGAAAATAGCTCCATTATCAGAATTACATCTTCATTTTCCACATTTTCACAAGTAGCATAACAATCTTTATTAGATTGTTTATTAGAGATTAACTGCTAAAATATGACTTTGTTTATGATTGTTCTCTGGTTTGGATGCTAACATATGTTTTACCTGTAATGAAATATGTGGTTCTCTGAGCATCCGTGATTTGCATGTTCTTCCAATTATCCATTTTATCATTCATTGTTTCACATTTGGAAATACCTGTGATAGGTTTTTTTCTTCAATGGGTGAGAGAAGGGCACATTTACTCTGGCCAGATTTCTACAATAGCTCACCACTACCAGAATTTAATTTCTCATGTTATTCTCTACTAGACTGAGGTATACTGACTTGCTAAATGAGCTGCCAGAGTTGCCTAAATGTAAATATAAGTACACATAATGTGTATATTTAGGAGACTAAGCCTGAAGGCAAGATTTAGCTTTCTGGACTTTCCTCTCTCAGCATGATAAACACAGCAATAATGGCAGGAATCACATCAGCTACTGTCTTACCCTGCTGTATTCATGCAGCAAGGCCACACAAGACCACGGCTGAGAGATCATTAACATACTTTTATTATAAGCAACAGACAACTGCTACAACCACTTTTTCCTGCAATGCTTTTGCAAAGTCACAGAAATCCTATGCACTGAAATCTTCATGCAACTTCCATCTAAAAACAGAGAAAGGAGGAATATGAGTTATCTTACATACCCCTTGCCATATGCCACTGGTATACTCATGTGATTTTTCAACTGATGTTTAATCTTATCTTGCTTAGTTGTTAAGTCATTTCTGTGTGCAGTTGTAGAAATGTTTTAGTCGTCTTTTCAACAGACTCCTTTACTTTACATATAACAATGAATTTACACACAGAGTAACACATTTTTTACATGGAAAAAGACGTATCTTTTGATAAAGCCAGCAAAAAGTAGCAAATCTCTTACATCTATTAATATTTTAGAAAATATTTAGAGATGAAAATGTGAAAAAATGAAGAAGCATAGCCAGACTTCAAGTAATTCTTCATTACTGTCAAATGTATGAGCAACTACTGCGGCTTACAGGTGCTCACAGTACTTGGCAATATGCCAGCAGATCACTTGCTATATTATCATTGCCTGATATTTTTTGAATCACGGTGGCTTCTCATCTGATCCAAGTAGCTCATCACTCATCAAAGAACAACACTGAAGTCTACAATATTTTTTTGTAGATTTGGTAAGAACACTTGGGAATACAACTATTACAGTTGCTTGTCCAAGGAAGTCTGCTTATGCCATCAGGTTGTCCTACAGTAAGCAGCATTGTAGGGTCATACTGACCTGTTGTCCTGTCTGAAATTTTCTCCTTTTAAAGGATAAAGTAAGTTAGATATAAATACCCAAGATTGTTCTTTCTCTTCTATGCAGCAGATCCCACTAATGCACTGAGAAATGTGATTGCAACTATTTGGACCCATTTTAATAAGCTGAAAAGCTATTCAACTGTCCAGAACTGGAGTTCCAAAGCTAGCTGAGAGTTAGGGCTTCCTATTGACTACATACCTTACTTACTGAGGGGTTTTGTGTGTAGCATCTGCATGATTACTGTGCCTCAAATCGTAGTTTAAGATCTGTAGAAATAAAGAATCGGTGCAAAGCAGTCTTCCAGAGACTTAGGTCATAGTGGTACAGCTGTAGCAGAGTAGTTAAATAGCATAGCTGATTGTTACTGATGTAACTCATCTTATCATCCACAATATTCTGAATCACAATACCTTAAACTAAAATTAAGTGCTGAGCTAATACAAAGACAGAAAATAAACAATAGTGACAGATTCAAAAGGTGCAAGATGCAATACTATCTAATTCCACATTTAGACGGCATATGAAAAAGTGAAATTTACATACACTGAGAATATAAAAAAAACTTTAATACAAAAGGCCTATTTAACAACAAACTGTCATTTTTTATTGAAGCACTATGAAACAGATTTGATGGAGAAGTCCAAAACACCAAATGGTTCTGTCCTGAAAGTTCAAGCCCTGAACTATGAACCTGAGGTATGATTTTTAATCAGTAAAAATGAAAATTCCTTATGATTGTTTCCATTCAAATTAACTGGTGTATACTGACTCATATTTACTCTATGTTGGTATGTGCTTCTCCATTTCATTATAGTTACAAGAACGTTATTCCTAACTTTGACCTATTACTGAATGGCACACCATCAATCTAGGGAATACAAACAGTTCAGGCCAGAAGATGCTTTTAAGGAACTCAATACATTATTAAGATTGCAGTTATTCAATAGTTAAAATAGGTATAAAAGTATTTTTATTAAGTGGCTTATTTTATATATGTGTACTTCCAGCAAAACTATGAAATAATGTGTTCTATTTAAAATGTCTATGGAAGAGACAAGACAGTAAAACCTAGCAGAAAACTTCTCTGTTTGTGCATTTTTTAATCTAAAGTTTCGACAAGGTAGAGGAGGTTTTGTACCTCAGCATCTCAGCTTTGCTTTATGATGTTTGTTCTCATGCTGGAATTTTCTGCTTTCCACTTAGATTGTTTCTCCCTGTCCTCAAACCTTCTGGGTCACAAGCAGATACACTGAGAGTCTGATCAGCAAAGGAGGCTTTCAGTGTGTATGTGTATAGGCCCATAACTCAGATTAGAGAATGATGGCTCAATCTTGTAACAGCTAAATCACAAACCTTGTGTCCAGCAGTGATTTCTTGTTTTTTTTTTTTAAAAGGCAAAAGTTACTAAGTTATTTTTCCATCACATTCTTGTCATTTGTACCCAGAAACAAAAGTGGAAATCCTCTATTGGAAGTGGAATTGCTTTAACAGTTTTGAAGCTGAAATGTCTGCACTTTGAAGATTAAACCAATGTGGAATTTAAAGATGGTTATTTTAAATACCAGTAAACCTAATTAGAAAAGATTAGAAAGGAGACTGAAAGCACTGGAGTAAAAGATACAAGTGCTGCAGTAAAAATACCCTACTCAATCTATTCTGAATGTAGATCGCTGGTTTGCAGAAAGCCTGAAGGGAAGATTGCTACTGGATGGTTACCAATGTGGTATTTTACATTGTACTTGAGGAACTGCAAATTCCTCAAGGAAATGAAAAAAGCTCTAAGTGACTGATGATATGTTTGATGGACATTAAAAGTTGCATGATACCTTTCCTTTGTTAAAATTAGAGGTAGCAAATAATCGAGAACACAATTACAGATATATGCTCATCAATAACTCTATACAGAATTCAAAGAGATCCAGGAATGACCTTGAGCTGTGTCAATTAACTATGCAGTCATGTGATAATATTACTAATAAATTTACTGAAGAAAAGTATTACTCATGATCTGGCAATAGAAAGCATAAATTCTTCCTCTCATTACTATTTACTATAAAAAGTTTACTTCACAATTGGAAACTTACACAGGATAAGCTCATTTTAACTGAGCTCTAAATCATACTCAGTCGCTATGTGCAAAATCTGTCATTTACAGGACCGTTTTTACACATAACTGAAATACATTGGGGAAATTATTATTTAAGTCTACTATTAACGATAAATTCACAATACTATGTTAAAATGCCTTCGATAATGTAGTATAAATACGAAAATAAGTTTGCATCAAAGATTTCTCAGTGAAATATGAAGGAAATGTAGGCAGACTAACTTCGTAACTGAAGAAGAATTGCTCCACGATTCACGTAGTGTAAGAAAGTTATATATTTTTATTTGGCATGTGTTGAGATTGAAGCTGTTGCGTTAATTATTCACAGCATGATCATTAAAACCGTTCACTCAGTTCCATCGCCCCTACCTCCACCAAAGCTAGCGTGCCTTTCCTGCCTGCCTGACGCCCCTTTGAACAGCTGACTTCTACAAGCCGTTCTCTCTAGACAGGATCCATCTGCCTTTTTCAGTTAAAGAAAAATGCCGGTAAAAGAAAAAAGCCGGTAGAAGGGCACGGGGCAGTCTTCATGACAGAAAGTTTAGGGGGGTTGTTTAGGAGAAACATCATCTACACGAGGTTGCAGCAGCAGCTATTTTATGGCTCACAAGACTTGTGCCCCATCACCACGGGTATTGGCCGGTGCTCTCCATCCTCCTCTCAGTTTCTCTCCACCCCTTCACTCTCCAGGATAGCCCCCGCCAGCATGCCGCCGGCCGCGCACAGCCCACGTGCGCGGCACACGGGGCCCGGAGATACGATGAGTGCCACGCGTCCCGGCGGCGGGAGAGAGGGAGGGAGGGAGGGAGGCGGCTGGGTAAGGGGTACCCGCAGCGCCGTAGCGCGGCCACAGGGCTTTTGGCGCGGCGACAGCCCCTCCATCGCCCTCCTATCGCTGCTGCTTCTGCTTCT
>NW_026900520.1:0-15011 GCF_033783945.1 Neopsephotus bourkii | reverse complement strand
CACAGTAATGTCTTCCATCGCTGTTTTCCCTTTAACCCTGACCCACAAGCTCTGTGTTAACTGCTCACCTGTCCCCAGACAGTTCCATACTCTCCAGCCTATCCCTAACATAAAGGGCAACTCCCCCTCCGTGCCTGCCAGGCCTGTCTTTTCTAAAGAGTCTGTAACCTTCCATTCCAACACTTCAGTCATAGGAGCCATCCCACCATGTTTCTGTGATGCCTATAATGTCATACCCCCGTAGACGATCACACATCTCTAATTCCTCTTGTTTGTTCCCCATGCTATGGGCATTTGTATAGAAGCATCTGAGCCGAGCTCCAAATGAAGCTGGCTCATTGGCTTGGAGCAGCCGGAATATCTCTGCATTACTCCGAGCATTTATTATAGGTGCTGGCAACTGATTGGGTGTGTTGGGATGGAATGATGCCCCCCTCCCCCAACACATCTAGTTGTGTACATTTGACTTTATCTGGATTTGTGGGTGCATCCCTGGCATCTGACTTGTGATAGATCATCTCTACAATGGCTGATTCCCTCAGAGACTGTATGCCTTTCTGTAAAGTAGTCAACTTGGCTGAACGACTCATAACGTCATCCTTGTATGGAAACCTTTCTTTCCCTGCTACAAAGAGCTGCCTCCACAGGCTGAGGGACTGTTTCTCTCTTGCAGTTGTTTTGTCAATTCCCCCTTCCCTAGCAAGTGATCCCAGCTGCTTGGCTTCCCTACCTTCTAGTTCGTGACTATCGGCCCCATTGTCCCAGCCTTGGAGCAGCTGGTTGATGATGTGCTCCCCTAGTTGATTGGTAATATCTTTTTGCATATTCCGTAGCTCAGTTGAGGTCCAAGGTCGAGAAGTCACCTCTCCTTCTTCCTCTAATTCATGTGATAATGACTAAATCAGATGCTGTCCCGGATAGTAAGTGCATTGTTTCTTTTTTGCTTTTCCCCTTGCGTACAGGGACAACCGATATTGGCACTAATTGGTCCTCTGGTTTAGCTGCAGTGTGGCTGCACTCCAACCACTCCACTGTGGTTGGAGTGGCTTCAGTATCTGTTGTCAGGGTTTGGGTAGCTGCTGTACTTGTCACTGGGGCTGCTGTAGCTGCTGGTCTTGGAGCTGGATTAGCTGCGCTGTGTTCTCTAGTCAGAGTTTGAGTAGCTGCTGTGGTTGGAACTGGAGTAGCTGCACTGTCTGTTGCAGTCGGAGTTTGAGTAGCTGCTGTACTTGGAGATAGAGTAGCTGTGCTGTCTGTTGCTTTGCCATCGCATCCAGAGACATTTTTTTTCCCCTTTGAAGGTTCTGGGTAGTGTTGAACGGGGCTCTGTAAGCATAGGCCAAGTCCCAGCACGTTGCCATGATTTGTCCTTCTCTGCTACGACCAGCATGACAACATACCTCATTTAAATGTTTTACTAATTTTTCTGGCTTTTGCACTTGTTCACTGGTGAATTATAATGGCTTGGCTTGGAAAGGACCTTAAAATCATCTAGTTCCAACCTCCTTGCCATGGGCAGGGACACCTTTCACTAGACCTTGTCCACCCAAGGCTCTGTCCAACCTGGCCTTGAGCACATCCAGGGATGAAGCATTAACACTTCTTTGGGCAACCTGTGCCAGTGCCTCACCACCCTTTTGGGTTTCATTCGAAAACTGTTTCTCTGTGCTCTTCCTTTAGTACCTTTCCTGAAAGACACTTTCATGTGTTCTGTTTTAGGAAGCAGACAATGATCCAACAGGAGAAGCAGCAGCCAACACACAACAGACACTGACGTTTTATGAACTGGACTTGGGTTTGAATCATGTTGTTAGGAAATACAGTGAGCCTTTGGAAGAGCATGGCAACTTCCTCATAACAGGTACTGCCAACTTCACCACAAAGTTATTTTCCCATGGATCTACTTGGTTCTCATTCTCCAGGGAAACAGAATGACTGTTCTGCATTTTGGGAGTTTTGTTCATGGTAGTCTGAACCATTAGTATTGATTTACGGAACAGAACTACATAACTCATGAAGAGTTATAAAGCAGGGATGGTTATTGCAGCACTGGGTGCGAGGGGGATCGCTCCTCCTAATTTGCACAGCAAAAGCTCCACAAGATAGATATTTCTTACACACAAACATACATATTCATCAGATTTCACAAGCATCAGAGGAGATTATTACAATTAGTTCCAAGAACTCATTAATTCCATTCCCCTCCCCTCTGCACCTGCGCACTGCCATCTGGTGGTCTCGGGCCAGGGTCTTCTAGATGAAGTAAGAGGTATTCCTCACTATGCACTTTTCACCCTTAGCACAGTTTCCCCAGCTGGCAACCTCAAGTCTTATAGAGACTAGTTGAAACAAATTCCTGTCAGACATTCATCTTCTTGAGGGAAAAGGGTCTCTGATTTTAAGCAAAGTGTTTCGGCTACTTATTCTATTCTGGGTTATAGCTTAACTGGCAAGAACAAGAACATATCTGTTCCCTATGCTAAGTTAAGACAATCAATACATAGTTTGAGGAAAACTTATTACTATTCCTTGTATCACTATAAATTAATTGACCTTGGAGTTAGGTAATGAGTGATGGTTCATACATGGAAATGTGCAAGAATTCCTACATACAGCTGTGATGTGAAAGTGCTCCTCATCTCTTCATTGGGATGTATTCAGGATATTTTTTGGATTCTGAAGCTAAGAGATATTAGCTAGATTGCACGTAGCTGGGAGCAGATGAAAAAGCATGTATTTTTAGGTAATGCATGGGTGCTCTTGTAATAATATTTGAAAGGCAGTAAATGAATCCATGGACTTAAAAGCCTGGTTACAAGGATTGGATACAAAGCCAGCCTAATGCCTTCAGCCTGGGAAACCACTGGACCACTACAGGTTCCTCTCCAAGCACAAGGGAAGCTAAGCAAGCATGAAGGAAGCTAAGCTATTTGAGCATTCTTGTGTGCTTGCCCTGTTGTTGCATCTTCTGTAGGCAGCTGTTGGACATCCAATACTGGACTGGATCTGACCACTACCACTATTTTGAGGATATTTTGTTATGTTGGCATCTCAATCGAAGCATTTTTAAAAAGTACTCTTAATAGTGAAAGATATGTCAGGAAACAATCTGGTGGATTTTTTTTTTGATAGCAAGCAAGCATGCCAGTAACCCCAGGGTTGTGTTTAACTGACAAGTTGCTAATGTGGTATTTTGGGCATGGTGTGGCTTTCTAGACAACAATAAGCCAGGAAATATAAGCCACTTGTCTGAAGCTGCGTCCCTTTTCTCCTTCCTGGTCCCCTAGTTCAATCTGCCAAGACAGGCAGCTGTTCTTGATCTTTTGTCTTCCCCTTCAGTAAGAGCAGATTTGTTATGTAGGGTGATGGGGAGCACTGGAAG
The DNA here is from genome assembly GCF_033783945.1 of Neopsephotus bourkii. Lineage (NCBI taxonomy): Eukaryota > Metazoa > Chordata > Aves > Psittaciformes > Psittacidae > Neopsephotus > Neopsephotus bourkii. Next base: position 11,629 of record NW_026900520.1, on the reverse strand, counting down.
CTATATTGCTTTAAAGAAACCCAAAAGTATTCTGCAGGCAACAACTCAGATCTGTGGTAAAGGCTGTTCTCGTAATATTTCTTCTGTGTGTTTCAGTTCCTGGTGGTTCTGATGGACCTAGTGGTGATCTGATCTGTTCTGAAAACTATATTACTTACAAAAACTTTGGTGACCATCTGATATCAGATGCCCAATTCCCAGGAGACAGGTGAGAATTTTGGGATTCCTACCCTTTTTTTTTTTAAAGGTTAACTTTGTCAGTGCTCTGTGAATGCTTGGTATTTGCCTTTTGAGATTAAAAGGTGTCAGGGAGTCTTTAACGTAGAAAAAAGAACTTAAAAGTGTGTCAGCCTCTTGCCTACCTTACTGGCTGCATGTTATCCAGGAGGGAAGATGGAGGTGAGCATAGCCTGAAGTGATGAGCTTGGTTCATGTCTCATCTCTGATACTTATGTTGGCGATACTCTAAAGACTGATCAGGTAGTGCTGTCAGTGTACAATGGGATTATTTGAGATGGTGAGTCATGGTTGATGTGTGTGCACAGGTGAATTTGACAGCTGCTCTGTTGCATCTAAGACTGCTTCCTCCACCTTTGGTGTTGCAAATTGTTGTGTGCTTTGAACACCTGCCAAGGTTCAGGTGCTCGCAAAGGGCTGTATGTGGATTGCAGCCCTTTCCTCTGTGTTTGGCTTTGATACGTGATAATTGTCTGAGGAGGGGAGGGCAAATAGGATAGGAAGGGTGATGTTTTGGCACAGTGTCTTGGAAACGTGCTTCCTTCTGAGGCAGACGTGTACCAAGGGTAATTACGGGTGCAATGGAGGAGATATGCTTTGTGTTTAAAACCTACTCACATGCTGTCAGCACTTAAGGCACCTGAGGAATGGAAATATTTCAGTTGGTGAAATCGCATCTGCACTTGCCAGGTAGTTCCACCAATGACCTCTGCTTTCTTTCTTGACAGAATGACTTAGATGATCCGGAGAGGGGTATGATTTTTGTTTGCTCTGCTACACGTAAGACTAAGTCCATGTTCTTCTTCCTGGCCCAGACAGAGCAGGGAGATATCTTCAAAATTACTTTGGAGACTGATGAAGACATGGTAAGCATTGTGTGAAGAGCAACAAAAGCATTTATGGAGGAGTCTTTAGTCAATTATTTTGATTTTCTGAAGTGAGAAATATTTAGTTTTATGGGTTTATCTGTATAATGGCACCTGGTTTATGTGATTTGTAATAGTTACACCTGCAGTTGTAACTGGTGTTCACTCATACAGAGACACAGCACAAGGTTTGCAAAATCCTGTGAGAATTGTGCTGCAGAGTCACTTGGGCATATTTTAGATGTTCTGCAGGTGGTCCTCTCTTCAAAAGATCGGAAGTGTGAACCTGCTGGGGGGGGGATTTCAGAAACTAGTTCTGGAGGACTTAGTTTCTCTTGATCATAGTAGATGCTCTCTATTTCATCTCTTAATTGAATATTTATATGCTAAAATTGATCTTTTTTGCAAATAGAGGTAGAGCTGGTCTGTGAGTTGAAATCACAAGCTTGCAGTGGCTTGCTGCTGCTTGTCCTAGTATTTTGCAATGAAAAGATTTCTGCTGCAGTGAATCAGTTGAGGTTTTTAAGTAAATGTTGAATGTTCTTCCTTCATCTAAACATGTCAGTTTGGTACAAGGGGCGATTGTGTGCCATCTTTAAGTGGCTTAAGATCATTCTTGGAAGTTTCACCAGGGGCTATTGCAACCATATGAAATGTAGAAATTTGCTCAAGACAGTTATTTCTTTACCTGTTGGGGAATGGCTGGTGTTCAGTGAAGCAATTTTTTTTTTCTATTGGACAACTTGCTATTTTGCAGCTGGTGTGTTTTGTTGGATTTTGTTTTGTTTGTGTTTGGGGTTGTGTATTTTGTTTGGGGTTTTTTGGGTGTGTGTGTTTGTTTATTTTTTGTTGTGGGTTTTTTTTTCCTCCAAACTGACTCAGTGTTACCAAAGCTGAAAGTCTTTGAATTAAATGGGCAACCTGACTTCTGTGTTCAAAATTGGCTGCTGGATTTTGTGATTCATAACCTTCTGCCCTAAACTACTGATGTGGTTAAACCTGGCCCACTCTCCTACTTCCTTTCTTTGCAGAGCAGCTTTTTTAATTAAATCACACATGTACAGCTAGCCCTTTGCTAGTACAGTCACATCTTCCTCTGCTTTCAGGTAACAGAGATTCGGCTGAAGTACTTTGACACTGTTCCTGTTGCTGCTGCCATGTGTGTGCTGAAAACGGGGTTTCTCTTTGTGGCATCTGAATTTGGAAACCAGTGAGTAAACAATTTGATGTCAGCATTTTTCCCCTGAAACAGACTGTTTCTGTTCAGGGATTCAAACTGGCCCTTGAAATTACTGAATGCAGAAAGACACCACCTGTCTTTTAATGGGGTCTGTTCACATGACTTGAGCAGAGCAGTTGGTTTAGACTATGACCAGGGAGATTTTCTTGTTTGAACCCAAATTAGGTATTGTAGTGCAGAGAACAAAATATTACATTCTGTTGCAGTAGGTTTTTAAAGAATTGGGCAGTTGCAGTTCATATGGGGTCCACTGTATATCCAGATGAATTATATTTTAGTTTGATAGTTTTCATTGAACTTTTGTGTACTGTGGCTAACTCAGAACCAGATAAGGTTTGTTATCAGTAACTGTGGTCCTTTCCTTACCAGATGTGTACTTGAGGGCTTTCTCAATTCTCAGTTTGGTGTTCTAGGGTATACTAAAAGCTCAAAGATTTTGCACACCTTTGAAATGGTTTAACAGTGTCTGAGTGGGGGATTCACAGGAATGGAGATCTGTACTTGTTTTTTTTGTTGTTTTTGTTTTTGTTTGTTTGTTTGCTTTTTGGGGGGGTGTGGGAGGGTTCGTTTGTTGTTTTGATTTTTTTTTTCCCTGACTAGATCTGCAGTCAGCCACCTGAGGGAGCTCCAGCCAGTTTACGGGAGTGACAACTGGGTTGTATAAACCAAGCTCTCGAAGCCATAGTCATTTGAGCTTTATTAAAACCAGGAAGTAAACCAGTCTATATCTTGGGTGGTTTTTTGTTTTGTCATGTCTGTCCCCGTGTCTCCCCCCCCATTCCCCCTGAAATTTAACTTGTTTATTGTGATATTTAAGTTCATAAAATGGAATAGGGAATGCAGTTTAAAATAGTGAGGTGGGAATATTCCAGTAAAAAAAATAACTGTAGAGTTGCAGTCTTAGCCATTGGCCTTTCTTTTGGCATCAGCTGTTGGTTGCTGCTTTGGCTCTAACATAACAATTTTTGCAAGCCTCTGATTCCCTTTAGATATTTTGTCACTAAGACAATCCTTAAGACTAAATTTCAATAGCTGTATAATATCAGGAAAAATTTCTCTCTGTTGCTTGAATATCTGTCTATACCATACATGGAGAAGGCTACAATGAACATTGAATATGTCGTTGCTCTTGCTCTCTGTCTCAAGTTACTTGTACCAGATAGCTCATCTGGGTGACGATGATGAGGAGCCAGTTTTCTTCTGCCATGCCTCTTGAGGAAGGAGATACGTTCTTTTTTCAGCCACGGCTTCTCAAGAACGTGGTGCTGGTGGATGAGTTGGACAGTTTGTCTCCTATCCTGTGTTGTCAGGTATGTTGTTATCTGCAAGCTCTCATTCACCACTTAAGTCTTTCTCATCTACAGAGGAGTTGATCATAGATGTATGAATTTTTTTCTTCAGAGTATTTGTGTGTAAGCAGAGTCACCAAAGCTACATGATCCTAGGTTTCCAGAAATACTGCCCTATAGTAAATGGTGGTAGAAAAGCAAGCCTGCTAAATCCTTAGGTAGCTGCCTAAGACTGGTACCTGGCCTGGCAGGCTTTTGATTCCTGAGGTGATGAGTATATATCTGGACACAGGGTGTCAGCAGCAGTCCTGTGCTGTCCCTCAGCTAACCATCAGACCAGTTCTCTGCTTGACTGGTGTCATGGTTTAAGCCCAGTCAGTAACTCAGAACCACACAGCCGTTCGCTCATTCACCACTTCTTACACCCTCTGCCAGAGGGATGGGGAGGAGAATCGAAAGAATGTAATTCCCATGGGTTGAGATAAGAACAGTCCAGTAACTAAGGTATAACACAAACCACTACTGCTACCACCAATAATAATGATAACAGGATTAACAAGGGGAGAGAATACAATTGCTCGCCACCTGCCAACCGATACCCAGCCCGACCTGAGCAGTGATCTGGGCCTTCCAAGTAACTCCCCCCAGTTTCTATACTGCGCATGATGTGCTGTGATATGGAATACCCCTTTGGCTATTTGGGGTTGGGTGTCCTGTCTCTGCTTCCTCCTGACTTCCTTTCTTCCATGGCAGAGCATGAAACTGAGAAAGTCCTTGATCAGAGTAAACATTACTGAGCAACAAATAAAAACATCGGTGTTATCAGCGTTGTTGCCAGGCTGAAAGTCAAAACCACAGCACTGCACCAGCTACTAAGAAGGAGAAAAAAAATAGCTGCTACTGCTGAATCCAGGACATGGGGCAGGAGAGATGGTGTGTACTGTTGGATTGTTGCCTGCTGATGACACTGATGAACTTGTCACTGCTGAGCTTGTCTGGTTTCATCAAAATTCATTCTTTGTTGGTGTGATGATTGGAGAGAAGTTAAGGTCAGCTGATGGAGATTTGAGGACAGTTCTACTGCTGCTGGGTTTTCCCATTACTTCTCTGCTGATGATCATGACAGCACATACCTTCTTTTCAAAACCCAGAGTGGAGATGGACATGTAGCTGATAGACTATAGAAGTGTTAGCAGAAAACAGCATATAAGTGAGGTTATTAGCTGGTTTTCCCCAAAATTAAATCCCACTGAGGTACACACCTGACTTCCCACTCTTCCTGCAGTACCCACTAAGTATATCTGGGTCCCTGAGCAAAAGCAATCCCAGGAGTGGGTTTGCCTTCACCTGAAGGAAGTCCCATTTTCTGACTCAGTTCTCTCTGGGGTGCCATGTTGCCACAAAATGTGTTTCTCAAGGCCCAGGCTAGTGTTCTGGGCAGTGGCGTGGGGCACAGCGTATGTTTCCAGCCATGCGGTGGTTGCTTACACCATGGTAAGCACATGGCGCTTACCTTGGCGGGTTGGTGGCAGTGTGATATAGTCAATCTGCCAGGCCTCCCCATATTTGTACTTCAGCCATTATCCTCCATTGGTTGCATGATGTGTAGAGGAGACCCTGCCTTTGAACATCCAGCCCAGCACAGGCAACCGGGGTGCCAGGAGGAGCTGTGCTTCAGTGCTAATCACTTCTGAAGCAGGTCGAACCCCTTCATAGGCTGTCAGTATCTCTTTTTCAGTGGGAGTATAGCCGGCCTTGGATCCTCTGTATCCCCTACTCAGAAAGTTGAGGAGTCATTCTCGAGCTTCCCCTGGAGCTTTCTGCCAGAGGCTCCAGGTAGGACCATTCTCCCCAGCTGTGGTGTACAATACATTTGTCAAATCTGGCCCAGTCTGGACTGGTCCAAGGGCCACTGCATGAACTATCTCTCGTTTCATTTGTTCAAAGGCTTGTTGTTGCTCAGGGCCCCAGGTGAAATCATTTTTCTTCTGGGTCACATGATAGAGAGGGCTTACAAGTGGAGTATAATTTGGGATGTGCATTCTCCAGAACCCCGTGGCGCCCAAGAAAATTGTGTTTCTTTCTTATTAGTTGGTGGAGACATTGCTGTTATCTTGTTGATCATATCTGTGGGGATCTGTCTACGTCCATCTTGCCATTTTATTCCCAAAAATTGAATCTCCTGTGCAGGTCCCTTGACCTTACTTCGTTTTATGGCAAAACCGGCTATCAGCAGGATTTGAATTATTTTCCTCCCTTTCTCTAAGACTTCTTCCGCTGTATCGTCCCACACAATAATGTCATCAATGTACTGCAGGTGTTCTGGGGCTTGCCCCTGTTCCAGTGCAGTCTGGATCAGTCCATGGCAGATGGTAGGGCTGTGTTTCCACCCCTGGAGCAGTTGGTTCTAAGTGTACTGGATGCCCCTCCAAGTAAAAGCAAACTGTGGCCTGCACTCTGCTTCCCAAGGGATTGAAAAAAATGCATTGGCAATATCAAGTGTGGCATACCACTTGAATCCAGTTCATAATGACGTTTTAGCATCTCCGGTAAGGCAGTACTCAGTGGTGGTGTGATTTCATTCAGGCCATGATAGTCTGCTGTTAGTCTCCTCTCTCCGTTAGACTTTTGCACTGTCCACATGGGGCAATTAAAGGGTGAATGGGTCCTACTGATCACACCTTGGCTCTCCAGTCTACAGATCAGCTGATGGAGGGGAATCACAGAGTCTCAATTGGTGCACGCTGGTGTCACACTGGGGCTGGCAGGGATGTCCCTGTCACCCTGCTGCCAGCCCCTGAGCTCTTCTCCACCTTTCCAGAAACACTATTTCCCCATCGACTACATGGTCCAGGTCCAGTACAAAGAGGTGCTGAGGCCCTCCAACATCACCTGCCTGGTAAGACAGTGACAGGGGATGGCCCCATGATGGGGACACTCCGGCAGCCCACAGGGGCTCACTTGGGCCACCCTCTTGCCCCCAGCGCAACAGGACAGTGTCAGAGGTGGCACTGCAGTACCTCTGGTTCCATGTCAGCTCCCAGGCTGTTCTGAGGATCCATGAGGTGCTGCCGGAGAAGCACCCATCCTGGAAGTACACACAGGAGCTCTGCCAGCTCTTGGATGCCCTGGGCAAGGAGTACAGCAAGTACTGGCAGGTAGGGAGACCCTGCCCCCTACCCCCCCCCCCCACCCCAGCTCTATCCACAAACTCACATGTGGCCTTACACACCCCTTGCGGGGCTGCTGGGTACACCAGGTGCCTGTTCACACAGGCATGCATGGTACATGGACACAGCTGTGGGGTACATTCACACACAACGTGCGCTGTGGGCACATGCACCCATGGGTGTGAACACCCCCTCCCTGCATGGGGGTCTTGGAGAGATGGCATGGATGGGCTGCTGGGGGCAGAAGTTGGCACCTGGGGTGCAGGGCCATGGGACAGCATGCCCAACATCTGACACTGGTGATTCAGTGGCAGAATTCCTGCCTGCAACACAGGACACCTGGATTTGATTCCTGGACAATGCAACAGCTGTAGCTTTTGCAGCCTGCTGGGGTGTCCGGGGGTTTTCCCTGGGGCACGTTTGGCACCCAGGGGCACCACCACCCTGGCACTGTCCAGGTGCTCCGGTGTGGGTGCACGGTGCTGACAGGGCTCTTTTTGACTCCTGTGGCAGGGAGATGCTCAGGGCTTGGTGGCAGTGAGGGGCCCTGGGATGGTGGCAGTTGGACCCCCTCTGGCTCAGGGCAGTGATGGGCCCTGGCTTGGTGGCCCTGAAGGGCTGTGGCCCAGGATGACTGAGCTGCTTGGGGGTGGGAGGCACTGCCGCATTGCAGGGGCAGTTGCCTTTGGCTGCTGGGTGGTGGTGGCCTGTCACATCTTGGTCTGCAGGGTGAACCTGAAGTGTATCTGAGTTGTCCTGTGCCCCTTGGCCCCTCCAAGATTTTCTCATTCTGGTGTTAACTCTGAAGGCTACTGACAACCTCCCCTTGCTGGAGGTGGTGTGAGGCAGCAGGAAGAGGTGGTCCCATGGCTGGAGCCCTGGCAGCATCTGAGCTGTTTGTTGGGGTCCTCTCTCTATGGAGGGGGGTGTACCAGCCAGCAGTACCTGTCCTTGCTGCAACCACCCCTGCTGGGTTGGTGGGGGCCATGGGTCAGATGTGTGGGTTGTTCCACATTTGGCATTGGTGTTTCAGTGGTATAAGTCTTGCCTGCCATGTGGGAGGCCTAGGTTTGATTCCTGACCAGTGCAACAGTTACAGCTTTTGCAGTCTGATGTCCCTGGGTGGGGACTATGGTGACGTTCCAATGACCTGCTGACCTGGTGAAGCTGATTCACAGTTGAGACAAGGGGGCACAAAATCACAAAATGGAATATATAAAAACCTTTAGAATCAGTTTTAAGTAATATTAAGTTTGATGGCTTTGTAACAGTAGCAATGGAAAATTATTGAGGTGCATGATACATAGAAAAAAAAATAGAGTACAGCTAGAGAACATACTGAGAATTCTCACAAGATAAATTGTTATAGTTGGCATAGTTTTAAGAAAAACAGTCTAGAAGAACAGGACACAGGGATAAGGAGTATCTGGGAACCGCAGGTGTCCAGGATGGGCTACAGTTAAACTAACTGATAAGTAGGAGGATGGGAGGATTATTATGTCTCTGGTGCTAACGAACCAATTAAACTGGTATGAGCATCTACTGCGCGTGCTTCAAAGGCTGCCAGAAGTGATGAAGATTGTTGGAAGAAGTAAACGACCCTCAGAGACCACCACCACAATTCTGTACGCATGCGGGGAACTCTCTGGAAAATGATGTAATCCATACGTAGCCTCATGAATATGTATGTATGCCCAGGGACTATATAAGGATGGCTTGTATAGCAATACGGGGACACACGTTAGGAGGAGCTATCCCCCGTGTCTCCCGGCGCCGCAATAAAGAATACCTGCTTGTCAGCTTGAAAACTTTGTTGGCAAGTTTGTTCCTGGAGTTTTCTCTGAATCACAGTGCAGGCTTGGAGAGCCGGAGGAAGGCAGTACACCCCAAGGCACTGCTGGACAACTGCCTCAAGGTTATGCGGATGCTTTACAGGGCTCCCTGTGAGTGGGACCTGGGGCCACATGGGGCTATTAAAGGGTGAGCGGGTCCTACTGATCACTCCCTGACTCTCCAGTCTATGGATCAGCTGATGGATAGGAATCAGGGAGTCTCGGTTGGTGCGATATTGCTGCCGGTGCACTGTTGTGATCACGGCTGGCACTTGTTCTTCGACTTTCAGCAACCCTACAGCAGAAGGATACTCTGAGAGACCGGGCAAGGTGGACTGCTGCTCAGTTTCCTCAGTCTCCAAAGCAGCAATACCAAAAGCCCATCGGTACCCTTTTGGGTCTGTGAAGTACCCTCTCCTGTGGTAGTCTATGCCAAAAATGCATGGAACCTCTGGACCGGTCACAGTTAGGTGTTTTTACCACTCTTTTCCGGTCAGGCTGATTTCAGCCTTCGGTACTGTCAACTCTTGGGATCCTCCTGTCACTCCAGAAATACAAATGGGTTCCACCTCTTGACAGCTTGATGGCATCAGGGTACACTGTGCACTGGTATCTCCTAGAGCCTTATACTTCTGTGGGACTGATGTGCCAGGTCATCTGCTCCACACAGTCCTGTAAGCCTGACTGTCCCTCTCCTCCACCTGGCTGGAGGCAGGGCCCCTCTAATAGTGATCATAAGATTCTCCACTTATGTCTTGTATAAAGGGATTATAGTTCCTTATCACAGGAGTTTGAGTAAAATCAGCTCTGTCACTCCATCTGGGAAATGTGTCAACAGAAACTCGAGCAGCAGCTTTCTTGGGAGGATCTTCCTTGACCAGTGGTCTCTTCAGTTCATGCACCCATTCCTCCAGAACTGAGGCAAGTTTTCCTTCCCACTTTGTCATGTCTTCTCCATGATCCTCCAGGTAAAACTATAGGGTGGGCTGTGGTGTGTACCTCTGTCCTGGCTTCAGCAGTAGCAGTCATTTTTCTCTTTCTTAGTAGCTGATGCAGTGCTGTGGTTTTGACTCTCAGCCTGGGAAAAACTGATAACACTGTTTTTTAGTGGTTGCTAAGTAACGTTTACTCCAACCAAGGAGTTTGAGTCTCATGCTGTGCCAGGAAGGAGGGTAAGTCAGGAGGAAGCAGAGGCAGGACATCTGACCTATACTAGCCAAAGGGGTATTCCATACCACAGCACGTCATGCCCAGTATAAAAACTAGGGGGATTTACCCAGAAGGCCAAATGGCTGCTCTGGTTGGGCTGGGTATCGGTTGGCAGGTCATGAGCAGTTGTATTTTCACCCCTTGTTATTTCCCTTATCATTATTATTATTGGTGGTAGCATGTGGAGACAGTGTTCTCACAGGAGAATGCATAATTGGTGCAAAAACTGAATAATCCTGAAAGATACAGCAAGGCCGTGAGAGGCCCAAGGAAGCTTAAGCAAGCAAGATAAGAAGAAGCTGTAATTCACTGAGTTAATGAGAACTGTGGACTGTTGGCAAGCTTTCGAGGTCAAGTTCTCTCACCTGTGCTTAACCAATTGTGTGTTACTCACTAAGGGTCTTCAAGACATGTATCCAATCATAATATGCCAAATCACTGTAAGTGCCTGTAAGAAATGGTATATAAGGAGTTGAAGCTTTGTAATAAATTGGCATTCGCTGATCACACTGATCATTCCTGCGTTTTCCGTGACTCCCATGTCGACAAATGGCGCCCGAACAGGGACCCTCAGATTGGTAACTTGCGGCATCAAGTTTGAAGGTCCGATCAAAAGAAGAGGGGGCAGAGAGCCGGTCAAAAGTCAGCGCTGTGGAAGTCAGACGTCTGCAAACAGTGGAGTAACTGTGGGATCTTGCCCTGATCAGGTGAGCGGCCGGGGAGGAGATGGGGCACTCGCCTTCCAAAGAGGAACAGGCAGTGATGGAGCTCCTCCACATAATTCTAAGAGAGGACTGCAACATGATAGTGCCGCCTCACAGAGGCTGTTAAAGTGGGCCCGGGATAGTGGCTTTATCCCCGCAGAGCAAGCCACCTTTGAAGTTTCTGAATGGGAACGTATAGGTCAGGCGTTGTGGGAAGAGATTAGTAAAGGGACAAAGGAAGCCCTGAAGTATTCGTTATGGAGATTGATAATTGAGACTTTAAAGGAAATGAAATCGGAACAGGCAGCAGTGGCATCTGTATTCCTGGCCACTGCTCCTTCACAAAGTCAGTCAGAGGTAGAGTATATTTCTATGTCTATGGTATTTGCCTCCCCGCGTGGCTGCACGGCATCGCAGAGTCCTCCTGCATAGGGGGAGATAAGGTGAAACGTGCTTGCGTCCGATGTTCAAGTGAAAGTGCAAACGTGGTCACCTCCGACCCAGAGGAAGGAGACCCCGTATTGGAATTGGAACCAGACCCAGAGTCTCCTGCAGAACCGGACTTGTACCCTCCCCTTCCTGATCCAGACTCAGACGGTTCAGACAGTTCGGGTTATAGGCAGATGTGAGCCATCCTCAGCGATGGTCAACTGTGGCAGTTGCTGAAGAAATTAAAGTATTGGAGACAAAAGAAACCTCCAAACCCTCTGCCCCACCCTCCTACAATCCAGTAGTAAAGAAAGGGGAGTGGGAGGGGGGTGTTGGGCATGGGGTAGGGGATTACAGTAATAACCCTGCTAAGTGTTGGCGTGGGATGATCAAAGATGCAATTGTTATGGGGGAATTTTTGGCTATGAGTCCCTCGGCATTCCTGGTGTTTAACACTCCACAGGGGGGAAAGAAGTGGGAGGCATTGGATTTAAAGGCAGTAAAGGAGGCCCGTCAGACGGTAACATCCTATGGGTTAAAATCATCGTATACTCAGGCAGTTATCGCAAGTATTTTTTCTGCATATATCCTAGCACCAAGTGATATCTGTATGATAGCTCAACTGTTGCTTACTCCCCACCTTCAGATATGAT